>NC_134491.1:48730356-48745356 GCF_040206685.1 Ascaphus truei | reverse complement strand
TCTATCTCTCTCGGTCTGTCTCTCTATCTCTCTCTCTCGGTCTGTCTCTCTATCTCTCTCTCTCTGTCTCTCTATCTATATCCCTATCCCTGTGCAGTCTGTTACTTTGTTCCATATACCAGGGCATGCTTTGGGCTGGCAACCAGGTTAGTTGGCCAGCGCCTTTAGCTAGGGACCTGCTGGTGTAGTTGGTTTCCCTAACGGAATAGGATTTGATTATTTTGTATTTTGCCTTAAAGGGGCAGTAGCCCCAATGTTTTGGTTGCTGTTTGGTGGCAAATAAACCACTATAGTTAAGCGGAACTCTCTCTCTGTGCGTCTATCTGCCCTCGCCTACAGGCCGCTCCATCACAGATAGATTATAGATAGATTTATATCTATACCTATCTATAATCTATCTAAAATTTTTTTTAATTATTATTATTATCCCCCAGGTGTTTGGTCTGATCTTCACCATGGCTCAGGGTCAGATCCTGGAGGTGTTTGGGGTTCAGGCTGGGAATCTTCTCCTGTGCAGCTTCCTGGCCGTGGGGACAGTTATTACAGGTACAGTGTGCGCCCTTCCATCTCAAGCACTGCCCAGAGACCTACCCCCAGCGATCACTGCCTAGAGACCTTCAACCCCCGCCCCGCCCCAAACACTGCACCTCTCTCCCTCCGAAGTGACCTGAACCAATCTCCCACCTGAGCACTACCCAGAGACCCCCACCTCCCCTCGGCACTGCCCGGAAACCTGCCCGTACTCCAGGACACCCCCAACAGAAGTGCACTCGCCTCCCCCCGGGCACTGCACAGACCTGCACCCCTCTCCAGGCACTGCCCATAAAGTTGCACCAGACACTGTCCACAGACCTGTGCCAGTCCCAGGGCACTGGTAATGTGTGCCAAACCCCTGCCCCAGGGTACTGCCCTGCAACCCGTCCCCCTTCTCTGCCCCTCACTGGTCTCTCTACTCTGCAGGGTTCATACAGCCAGACCTGCGCAGGCAGAAAGCAAATCAGGAGACTGCACACGCCGTAAGTAGCACCTGTAAGACCTATCCTCACCGATCACAATGCTGTCTGGGGGGAGAGAAGCTGAGCGTGTCACGTGGTCTGAGCGTTTACCACGGGCATTATGTGGTCTCGGCGTGACAGCACATGCAGTGTCTCAGGATCTAGAACAGCGTTTTTCAGACCCATGCCACGGATTTATTGTAGGTTCCCTGCTGGCTGCGACGGGTATTTCAGACGATACACGGGGTGAAAACCACAGATCTAGAACATGAGGCTGTGACCACGGGATACACTGCACATACCTGAATGGGAGGGATGGGGGGAGACTACCGACACGCACAAACACACAAGTCCACCATTACATGCAAGCATGCACGAGATACCACTGTGACACGCACGCACACGTGAGAAACCACTGTTATGCACGCGTGTAAGAGAAAAGGTGCAGGGCAACCAGAGCGATCCCTCAATCCCGAACGTACATAGGAAATATAGGGTGAGGGAGCCCGCACTCACACAGAAGCCAAACCCGTGTTCTAAACAGTGACGCGGGATAACGTGAACCAAAGGAAACAAACTGCAAGATGCCCGCACAAGAAACTGTGGGACGTCGCTCACAAGGGGGTGACGTATTTTGTAATTGTATTGGTGCTTTTTTCGCCCCCCCTTTTTTTTGGTTCATTACAATCTCCCCTTTGCATTCCCTCCCTGACTGTACCCCTCCCACCTAGCAGCCACGTTTATCGTTTCATTATTTTTAACTGTGGAACTCCCAGATCCGTACTCGCCGTTATATCCGGGGTTCTGAGCGACTTCTCGCAGCTTCTCTGCGCTGAGAGTGTATTTTGTTTAATTTAGTTCACTTTATTCTGTGTCCACTGTTAAGATCAGAGGCGGGCACCTATTTTTCAATGTAGCCACAGGTGTGGCGAATAAGAAGTGAAAATCGTCACACCAATAAATAAATAAATAAAAATGGAGAAATTACGTTGCTCAATCGAACATTTAAAACACACACTGTTCGTCTGTTTCACTCACCTCAGCACTATCACCTGCTGCTGCGTCACTCACCTCAGCACTATCACCTGCTGCTGCTTCCCTCAGACCTTTCTTTTTTTAAGTGCACTTTTTACAGTGCACTTGTTGATTCCTTTATATATTTGTTTGACTGGTTTTTCTTTGTTCTACTTGGCAACAAGTAGAATTGCTGTTTAACTGAATTGGCCGGCTTCGCCGGCCAATCAGTATTAAACCAGATCAAAATAGGCTGCTTCTCTCAGACCTTTCTTTTTTTTAAGTGCACTTTTTACAGTGCACTTGTTGATTCCCTTATATATTTGTTTGACTGGTTTTTCTTTGTTCTACTTGGCAACAAGTAGTATTGCTGTTTAACTGAATTGGCCGGCTTCGCCGGCCAATCAGTATTAAACCAGATCAAAAATAGGCTGCCTCCCTCAGAAGTGTATGTACAGAGCTCCCAGGCATTTGGTAAGGAATCAGCTTTATTCTTTCTTTATTTGGTATTTTTTGGTTTGGATCTGTGGGGGAGTATACTGTGAGTATACTGGGAGTTTTATAGAGGGTTTTGGGTGTATTTTCAGGTTTAAAAAAACGTTTTTTGTTTTCACCCAAGGGCTGCAGTGTTTTAACCCAGCATAGCTGCAGTTTAGCTGGCTGGAAAACTGCAGTCTCACCCCCTCTCTCCTCCCTCACTACTGGAGGTTTTTACTGGTTGTTTAAACTTCCAATTTCACTCTTTTGTTTTTCTTAAGCCTGATTCCTTTTCTCACTTGCAATTGAGAGCTCTGTGTCTTTTCTATAAAGACTTTGAAAATTGTGGTGTTTGCTTATTATAACAGAGAGAGAGTAACTAATTAGGGGAAAAAGATTTAAAACTGCAGCAGGTTTTTAAAAGCTGCTGTTTTTTTCCCCTTGCAGAGAGATCTCTTCTTAAAGGGACAGTTCCTCTCAAAACCTCTCTCCCTAAGCAATACCCTCCCCTGACTTAGAGGCTTATTTGTTATCATGCCTGGAAAGGGGAATAGGACAAGTGCAGCAACGGGGGCGACGACCGGATATAGAACACCAAAAACTGTGGCCCCTAGGAGCAACACTCTTAGTCACAGCCCTAGGCCTGGTCCTTCCAGTGCCCTGGCCACGCCTCCCCCAGCACCTGTTAGCAGCGTGGCCCCAGCGGTCCCAGTTCCAACATGGGCGCATGGGGCAGTTGCAGGCGTTGACCCCAGCAACAACAATGCTAGGGCCACGCCGTGTATGAGCAGGAAGCTTGGGGTGAGGTGCCCAATGTCACCTGGCCTAAACATGGAGATATATGTGAGGGCTGTGGCTGATGTGGTGGGTCCCTCTGCTGTGGTGGCGGCCAGCAAAATGTATGGGACGGGCATTTTTTTCCTCCGTACGCTGGCTGCCACTCACACTCTGGTGCAGAAAGGCATCAGTGTAGGGGGGAAATACATCCCTATAGAACCCATGGAGGGGTTAGGCACAAAGGTCATTCTGTCAAATGTGCCCCCCTTCATCCCAGATTGCCTCGTGAAGCCGTACCTGCAACCCCTGGGAGACATTAAGTCCCCCATAATAAAATTATATTTGGGCTGCAGAGATAGGGCGCTGAGGCATGTACTCTCATTTAGGCGGCAGGTACAACTGCTGCTGCCAGGGAGCACTGAATCTGTGGAGGGTTCGTTTAGGGTGCCCTACGAGGGCATAGCATACACTGTGTTTTATGGCACGGAGGGGGTTAGATGTTATCTGTGCAAAGAGCTGGGGCACACTCGTAGGAGTTGCCTCAAAGGGAACAGAGGACCCATCCCAACTCCTGCACCCGCCCTTCCCTCTGCCAAGACACCCGGTACCGCTGTGCCCACCTGAGACCGCAGGAGATGTCGCTGTCCCATCCAGAACAGTGACTTCTGCACCTCTTCCTGGAGAGCGGAAGGAAGGAGAGGGGGTCGCCCTGGAGCGACCAGCCTCTGTTATCGCTGTCTCCCCCCAGGAGGAAACACCCTGTGCCGCTGCGCCCACCGCAGCGGAGCCCTCGGGGGCTCAGGCCCCCGCTGGGACCACAGGAGATGTCACTGCCCCATCTCAAACAGTGACATCTGAACCTCTCCCCAAAGAACAGAGGGAGAAGGAAAAGATCTCGAGGGCCCAGGTCCCCCCTGGGACCACAGAAGATGTCACTGTCGCAACTCAAACAGTGACATCTGAACCTCTCCTCCCAAAAAAGAGGGGGAAGAACAAAGTCACCCCACAACAGTCACCCTCTGTCGCTGTCCCCCCCCCAAGAACCCCCTAACCCCATTGTAAGCACCGTACAGGGTGAAGGGGAGCGGGAGGAAACTCCTGCTATGGAGACAGAGGCACCCTCTCCTGGGAAATCAATCCCCAGGAAGAGCAAATCTAAAACCAATAAGAGGGTGATTGAGGAGGTTGAGGAGGGTGAACCATATTACGTTTACCCTCTGAAGTCTCGGAAGCGGAAAGAAAAATCGGTTCCGCACAAGGTGGTCCTGTCCGGCCCACTGGTTGGGATTAACCAGTGTAAGCCGTATCCCACAAATGTACAGCCCCCCCCCCCCCCTCGAATTTCTGGAAGGAATGCAGCTGGAGGTACCAGACACCTCTGGGGACATTGGGGAGCCTCCCAAAGCCCCTCTCGGTTGGAGAGCGTCCCCCGGAGAATTGTGCTTCGGTGAATTTGACATGCCGAATGCACCTATCTTCAGAGCCAGCCAAGATCCCCTTCCGGCTGTACCGCCTTCGGGTGACGCACATAGGGATAAAAAGCCCCGGTTTGCGTCACCAGAGGAAGGAGATGGGTTAGGGCTGACCCCCGTGGATGAGGGTTTGGAGGGTGTTTTGGTGAGCACTTCAGATTACATCTGGGAGTTGTCTGACCTGAACCCTCTTGGTGCAGAGTTTTGGGCAGGCACTTTGTTGGGAGTGAACGCTGGGAAAGACCCTCCCTATGAAGCCCTTGCTAATGAGTGCCCCCGCATGGTTGGTGGGGGCCCTCCCGCGGATGGTGGGGGCCCTCCCGCAGATGGTGGGGGCCCTCCCGCGGATGGTGGGGGCCCTCCCGCGGATGGTGGGGGCCCTCCCGCGGATGGTGAGGGCCCTCCCGCGGTTGAGTGCCCTCCCGCGGGTGATGCGAACACCCGTGGCATGTGTGCTTCTGTGGCCCCCGAGGACTCTCGGGAGACCACTGCCTCTGCCATGTCGCCACCAGCTGCCCCTGAACATCCTGACTCGGGGATGGAGATGGAGAGCACAGTGGACCCCCTCGTGGAAACACTGAGGAGGGGATCCAATCTAGGGCTGAGAGAGGCCCCCGCAGAGAAGGACGGGGGTCTTGAATTCTGCAGCCAAGAGGAGCCTGGGGAGTTGGGGCTCAGAGGGGAGTCCTCTGGCACCATGGAGTCGGTGGAATCCTCGATCCCCGTTATCCCTGCCCGGGAGATAGTTTCCTGGATGATACCCTCTGTAGACACGGACATACGAAGGTGCAGTTGGCCCTTGAGAGGTGGAAGGATGCTTCGGTCATTCTCCACTCTCTGAGTATATATCAAGGCTAACCACAAGGCCAAACTTTCCGGGACTAATGAACATGCTCGGGTCCTAAAGTTTAACAAAGTGTTGCGAGAGCACGTAAAGGCTTCTCTGGGTATAGTACCCTGAGCGCCTATGGGAAGCAAGACTCTTGATTACCAATGGCTTTGAGCATCGGTACGCTAAACGTAAATGGATGTAAGGACGGGTTTCGCAGGTTCCAGGTACTCTCCTTTTTACAAAAGGGAAAGTACTCTGTGAGTTTCCTGCAGGAAACCCATACCACTCCAGAGGCTGAAGCCAGCTGGCATCTGGAGTGGCGAGGCAAGGTCTTTTTTAGCCACCTCACTTCGACATCTTGTGGAGTGGTGACCCTGTTCTCCGAATCCTTTCAACCTGAGCTGCTGTTTGCCAAAGCTGTTGTTCCAGGTCGCCTGTTGCATCTCAGGGTCCGGCACGAGGACTACACGTTTAATTTCTTGAACGTGTATGCTCCTGCCACCGGACCCCTGAGATGGCAGTTCTTCGTCATATTGTCCGAATACCTGGAGACGTTCGACGTGGACGAACACGTGGTGCTCGGGGGTGATTTTAACTGCACCCTTGAGGCTCTGAGGGACCGGAATGGTCCGGAGCCACACCCGAGTTCTGCATCGGCCTTGCGGGAGGTCATCACCTGCTACTCCTTGGTAGACGTCTGGCGAGAACAACATCCCGGGGTATCCACTGAGTTCACCTATGTTAGAGTGTTTAGAGGTGGACGGATATCCTGGTCCCGGATCGATAGGCTGTACATATCCAGCCACAGCCTGTCGCAAGCTCAGTCCAGTACCATTAGGCCAGCGCCGTTTTCTGACCACAATTGTGTGTCCGTGACGGTGGCGCTAATACCAGCAGCGCCCTCGGCCGCCTATTGGCATTTCAACAATACGTTGTTGGAGGACAAGGGGTTTGCGACGTTGGTCCGAGACTTTTGGATGGCCTGGAGAAGTTGCAGGTCAGACTTTGCCACGTTAGATCAGTGGTGGGACGTGAGCAAGGTTCATCTGCGCCTCGTTTGTCAAGAGCACACTAAAGGTGCCAGCGGGCAGCGCGATGCAGAGATCGAGACCCTTAGGGAGGAGGTGCTCGATCTCGAGAGGCGGCTGTCTGTGGCAGGAGACCAATTCCTGCAGTGTGCGTATGTGGAGAGGAAGTGCGCTCTCCGGGACTTGGAAGATCGGAGAGCTCGGGGGGCGTATGTGCGATCCCGTATCCACTTCCTTCGGGAGGAGGGTCGCGGGTCGCGCCTCTTCTACGCGCTGGAGAAAAAGACGGGAAACCGTAAACATATCACCTGCTTGATAGCAGAGGACAGTACCCCTCTGAATGACCCGGAGAGCATCCGGGACAGAACCCGGAGGTTTTACGTAGATCTTTTCTCTCCGGAGTCCATCCAGCCGGATGCGTGCAGGGTCTTATGGGAGGGGCTTGCCACGGTCGGCGAGGGTGGAAGAGAGAGGCTCGAGTTACCTTTGACTCTGGCCGAGCTCTCTGAAGCTCTTAATCTCATGTCCCACGGAAAAGCGCCGGGGCTAGACGGCTGACTGTGGAGTTCTTCCGGTTTTTTTGGGAGATGCTGGGATCTGATTTCACCGAGGTGCTGGCCGAAGCCCTGGAGACTGGTGAGATGCCCCTTTCATGTCGGCGGGCCATACTGTCTCTGCTGCCGAAGAAGGGGGATCTCCGCCAGATCTCTAACTGGCGACCGGTCTCACTGCTCAGCACGGATTATAAGATCGTAGCCAAAGCGCTCTCGCTGAGGCTCAAGTCCTTGCTGGCAGAGGTGATTCACCCCGACCAGTCCTATACTGTCCCGGGCCGGAGCATTCATGACAACATTTTTCTGGTCCGGGATCTGCTACACCACGCGCAGAGGACTGGTCTGTCACTCGCCCTCCTGTCCCTAGATCAAGAGAAGGCGTTTGACAGGGTGGATCACCGTTACCTCATGCAGACCTTGCGGGAGTTTGGCTTTGGCCCACAATTTGTGGGCTTTCTCCGGATGCTGTACGCCTCTGCAGAGTGTCTGGTAAAAATTAATTGGTCCCTGACGGCACCTTTTGTGTTTGGTCGGGGAGTACGTCAGGGGTGTCCCCTGTCTGGGGAACTATACGCGCTGGCCATCGAGCCCTTCCTCTGCCTACTGAGGAGGAGGCTCACCAGGCTGGTGCTGTGGGAGCCCAGCATGCGGGTAGTCCTGTCGGCTTATGCCGATGACGTGCTCCTCGTGGCCCAGGACCTAGATGATCTGGAGCGGGCACAAGCATGCCAAGAGGTCTACACCGCTGCCTCTTCTGCTCGGATCAACTGGTCCAAGTGTTCCGGCATTTTGGTGGGTCCCTTACAGGTGGACTCTTTGCCCCCCGCGTTTCGTAATATCTCGTGGGGGAGCGATACTCTCAAATATCTGGGAGTCTACCTGTCTGCTGCGGAGGACCCAGCCCCAGAAAACTTCAGTGAGCTTGAAGAACGAGTCATTGCTCGTCTGGGGTCATGGGTGTATCTGTCGAGAATGCTTTCCCTTAGGGGAAGAACCCTGGTGATCAACCAGCTGGTGGCCAGTCAGCTTTGGCACCGGCTGATGGCCATGGGTCCGCCCCCCGAATTTATCAACAAGATCCAGAGGAGATTGATGGATTTTCTCTGGATGGGGAAGCATTGGGTCTCTGCGGGGGTTGCGTGCCTTCCTTTGGAGGAGGGTGGACAGGGAGTGGTGTGTGTCCGCTCCCAGTTACACACTTTCCGCCTCCAATACCTGCAGAGATACCTATTCGCGGATCCGTCTCCGCAGTGGTGCCAGCTGGCGACCAGTTTCTTTCGCCAGCTGCGCAGTATGAGGTATGACCGGCAACTGTTTATCATCAGGCCCGAGGGTTTAGGAAGAAACCTCTCGGAGCTGCCGGCATACTACCGGGACTTATTAAAGGCCTGGAAACTGGTCTCCGTGACCAGGAAGGAACAGGCGGTGGGGGTTGATTTCCTCGCCGAGCCCCTGCTGTATAATCCGGCAGTGGGGGCTCGGATGTTGGATTCACCCTCTATTTGCCGCCGGCTAATCCTGGCGCAAGTGACCAGAGTCGGGGATCTCCTGGACTATGAGCGGCGAGACTGGGTAAGCGCAGAGGTGCTTGCGCCCCGTATGGGTATGCTTACTGACCGTGTCCCTCGTCGTTTGATCCGGGAGATTAAAGATGCAATCCACCCCGACTCACGCACCTTCATCGAGGGGGTTTTGCAGACCGGAGAGCCTTGTCAACCTATCAACTTCAGCTCTCCGGATCTTTGCGTGGAACCCAAACCACGGCAACCCCCTCGGGCTCCTCTTTCCCCCAACCTCAGCAGGTTGGGGATATGTCCCCGGCATGTTTTCGCGGCATGCCGAGGAACGTCCTGTATTCTCTGGTGCTCCATATAGTGCACTACCTCGCCCTTGTCACCCGCCCAGATACCATCTGGAGGCGGGTATTTCTTGGGAACGAGGGCGAGAGACCCCGGTGGAGAGAGCTCTATTCAGCTTTGGTTCCCCGTCCCGCCGGGGATTTCAGTTGGAGGGTCCTCCACGGTGCACTGAGCACAGGAGAGTACTTGGCACACTTCACGGACTCCCCCGCCGCCTGTCCCTTCTGTGGCGA
Source organism: Ascaphus truei (assembly GCF_040206685.1). Classification (NCBI taxonomy): domain Eukaryota; kingdom Metazoa; phylum Chordata; class Amphibia; order Anura; family Ascaphidae; genus Ascaphus; species Ascaphus truei. The sequence continues at coordinate 48,736,115 of NC_134491.1, read as the reverse complement.
GCGGGAGTCCGTATTCCACATTTATCTGAGCTGCGCCAGACTGCAGCCCCTCTTATCCACCTTGAGGAGCCTTCTTCTGCAGTTCTGGCTGGGTTTTTCCCCTCATCATTTTATTTTTGGGTGCCCAGTGTCCCGAGACAATAAGCCTAGGGATCTCCTAGTTAACCTGCTCCTGGCAGTGGCTAAGGTAGCCATTTACAAGACCAGGAAGCAGCGTTTGGAGAGGGGGGTCCCAACGAACATCGTGGCAGTGTTCCGGGCGCTGGTGCACTCCCGTATTCGGGCAGAGTTCACGTACGCCGAGTCCGCTGGGACGGTTTCGGAGTTTGCCTCCCAGTGGGCGTTAGGCGGGGTGCTCTGCTCGGTATCCCACATCATGGGTTCTTCTGAGTTAACGCTTCTTTTTTAAGTGCATTTTTTACAGTGCACTTGTTGGTTCCCTTATATATTTGTTTGACTGGTTTTTCTTTGTTCTACTTGGCAACAAGTAGAATTGCTGTTTAACTGAATCAGTATTAAACCAGATCAAAAACCTTCAGGAAAAAGTTTATTTAACGGTGGGAGCTGGAAACTCACATTCGCTGCTTTCATGGCCAATGCGCCACTTGTGGCGATTGGCGACAGGGTTGCCCACCTCCTGGTTTAGATCAGGGGTGCACAAACTCTTCTCCCTGCACACCTCCTGCTCCGGCGTCGTCACCATGGCAACGTGACGTCACATGACTCTACACGTAAGTAAAGTTACAGAGGCCTAGCGTGATACCCGGCATTTAATTTAAATGCCTTCGGGGAAGCGTGGGGCCTCTGTAACCGCCGCGCCCCCCCTCCCCATAACATCTTGCGCCCCCCAATTTAGATCACGAGTTAATACATTTATTTTGTGGCTCTCCGCTGTTTGGCTTCTGTGGTTCTTTGCGTGCGGCATCCTCGCATATTTCACTGTTCTACACACTCACACGTGAGGATGAGGCCTACAGGTGACTCCCTCGTATTCTTGCAGCCTCTGGTAGTGAGCTCTGCGCAGTACGCTGGTTACGGATCTGCCCTGGGAGGTAAGTGACGGTGCAGGAGCCAATCACGGTTCTCCTTCTCTGGGGGGGGGGGGGGGGGGGGAAGAGATGGGTCCTGTTAACGTTGCAGTCCTTATTAGCTAGTATCGAGAGAAACCACCCGCTCAGCTGAAGTGTCTGACGTACGGGGTGCACTGGGGTCTCGGTAACTATTAGAGAACAAAAAATGGGGGTCACTGCATCAGACACAGCAGATCCCCTAGAACCCCTTTATGGTACGCTCCTAGGCCAATAGATCATAATGACAGTGTGACTAGTTTACAGGACTATAAAGTTAGTTCTTATTGAGTGGTGATTCCCCCTATGTTTTTTTCAATAGCTTTACATAAATACCCGATACAAATATCTCGTGCAGAAAACACATACTTAAAGAGATGACGTTTAAAAGGTCACATATCCAAATCTTACAATAGTGGACTCATTGTGATTAACGTAATTACACTGAATTGAAGATATTGATATTACTGTTTTGTGGCAGGAAATGAAACCTCCAGTAGTTCCGTAGCCGGAGCAAATTGTAATGTAAACTATGTGCTGTGCGTGTATTGTTAGTACTCCCCTCAATGCTCAATTAGATTGGCTATTTATCATATTGATGCAAGCGCTAATCAACGCTTATAGTCTAAGGGAACCAATTTTAAAATGTCTTCCACTATGATAGGTGGATAAAACTAATAAGTACAGCTAGTTGCTTGCTTGTAAATACATTTGCTTACTTATTGAGGCATAAGATATTTCTAGATGGTGCACTGATTTTTACAGTGAGTGGGTTCCTAGGTGTGATTGGATCCCTACTGAGGTAATTATACAACTACCTAACATTAAATGTTTGCTGCAGTACCAAGCTCCCAACCGGAGCTATTGGAGGTGCATAATATCTAAATGTTTTTGATCATTGTCAAAATCTACAAGCAGCTGAGCTGTGTGTTTCCTGTCACGCAGTAGATGGTGATTAAACCTGCGCCCAGCTTGTTTCGGCCGGATCTCAGCATGAAGATCATTTGCGTGAAAATATAGAGTATTATGTCCGCAAACAACGGAACCCTGTTGGGAAACTGATCTCACAGGGACTGCTTCCAGTGTGATGTCATTGGGAGACGTGATGACATCACACTGTAAGATCAGCTGTGAGACCGGAAAGCTCCGATCTCAGCTCCGTCTGAGACAAGGGTTGCCCCTGCCGTTTCTAACTAACGAATAGCAGTTAAATAGATTGGCAGCTATATTTATACCAAGGCGCCTTGGTCAGTTTCCCAACAGGGTTCTGTTTTTTGCGGGCATAATATACTCTATATTTTCACGCAAATGATCTTCATGCTAGATCCGGCCGAAACAAGCTGGGCGCAGGTTTAATAACCATCTACTGCATGACAGGGAACACAGCTCAGCTGCTTGTAGATTTTGGCAATGATCAAAAACATTTAGATATTATGCCCCTCCAATAGCTCCGGTTGGGAGCTTGGTACTGCAGCAAACATTTAAATGTTAGGTAGTTGTATAATTACCTCAGTAGGGATCCAATCACACCTAGGAACCCACTGACTGTAAAAATCAGTGCACCATCTAGAAATATCTTATGCCTCAATAAGTAAGCAAATGTATTTACAAGCAAGCAACTAGTCTTATTCGTTGTATCCACCTATCGTAGAAGACATTTTAAATGGGTTCCCTTACTCTTAGACCTACGAGTTGATTAGCGCTTGCATCAATATGATAAATAGCAAATCTAATTGAGCATTGAGGGAGTACTAACAATACACCCACTGCACATCATTTACATTACAATTTGCTCCGGCTACAGAAATACTGGAGGTTTGATTTCCTGCCACAAAACAGTAATATTAATATCTTCAATTCAGTGTAATTACGTTAATCACAATGAGTCCTCTTGTCAGATTTGGAAACGTGACCTTTAAACATTCTCTCTTGTATGTGTCTTCTTCACGAGACATTTGCATCGGGTATTTATGTAAAGATGGAAAGATAATACCATGCTATTGAAATAAAGGAGATCACCACTCCATAAGAGCTAACTTATTAATTAAAGCTTTTTTTGGACTCTCGTATACATTATCAGGGGAATATTATTATTAAGCCCTGTGTTTGTTTTGTGTGTGTATGTATAGTGTCTGTGTTGTTGTTCGCCATCTCTAACAATTAGACAAACTTTTTAAAATAAGTTAACTAGATACATATTCACAAGGGGTACTTTATAGGTTCTAACATAAGAACCTTTTTAGTCCTGTAAACTAGTCTCGCACTGTCGTTATGTCAGTTTAGTTTACAGATCAGTCTCACACTGTCGTCATGTCAGTGTGATCTGTAAACTAGTCTCACACTGTCTTCATGTCAGTTTGATCTGTAAACTAGTCTCACACTGTCTTCATGTCAGTTTGATCTGTAAACTAGTCTCACACTGTCGTCATGTCAGTTTGATCTGTAAACTAGTCTCACACTGTCTTCATGTCAGTTTGATCTCTATTGCCAAGGAGTGTGTACCATAAAGGGGTTCTAAGGGAACCGCTGTGTCTGACGCAGTGACCTCCCTTTTTTTGTTCCTTATTAGCTGGTACTCAGACTGATGGATCGTTCATGTCTGTGCTACACAGGTGGCTGGTGTCAGACAGGGGAGTAAGATTGAGGTGGGGAGACATCCGTGACTATTGGGACTGCAGCTTTAACTGGCGTGTCTGCTTCCCCCCTCCATGTGGTGTCTGTCCCTGCAGGGTCTCTGGGTCTGGCTGTACAGTACATGTGGGTTTCTAGGCTTGTGATTGGGTGGTGTGTGTGGGGGTAATACACAGCCCCTCCTGACACCCTCTCTCACACAGGAGCCAACTGAGTGTTACTCAGACAATGGGGATCTCCCTGCACATCACCGCCTGTCGCATGAGGTGTGAGAAGCAGAGGGGACCACTGCACATCTCCAGAATGCACCTCTTCCATGGAATGAAAGCAGCAGGACGAGCAAGTCAGTTACCACAGACGTCACCAAACCCATCACCCACAGCAATCCTGGGCAGACAAAGTGCTCACCCTGTGCTACTTTCATCCCGCTCGCGCCTCTTTCTATCCAGTCTATGAACAGGTGGAGGCGTCACGGGCTCATGGTCATTTATTTGTTTTATACCAAAGAAGTAGTTTCTGTAAATGGTTTTCCTGAAACTAAGAAGTACACAATTATCTGAACATGACTGTGCGTGGGGCATGGTGGGTGTAGCATTGCATTCTGGGTGTTCGGTATGTGGCACACAGCCCTACAGGATTCCTGCACAACAATAAAATGCACTGTTCATGCCACAAAGGCTCGTCACCAAACTGCACAAGTCCGACAGCTCCTTATTGGGGAGGGGAGCTGGGGGTGGTCAATTCCTCTTCTTGTTGGGGGGCAGGGGCTCCTGCAGAATCTCCACATACTGGAAACCGATCAGCATCCCCAGGATGGAAAAACCTACAGAGGTGCAAGTACAGCCCTTAATACCCCCAGAGGGGAGAAAGTACAGGCCTTAATACCCCACGGGGGGGGGGGGGGGGGGGGGGGGGAAAAGAGTACAGGGTTTATTACTCACTTGCTACCATCAGCGGAGCCATCACACCTATTGTCATCTCAGCTGTGTGATAAACAAAAACCTCAGACAGGAAGTGACCCAGTGCAAGGACAAAGGTCCAGAGAGTGAGATGATAAAGCCTGGCGAGAGAGAGGGAGGTGTGATACAGCTGCCGAGGGGGGACAGCGAGAGAGAAAGGGGGTGGGAGGCGATGGGGAGGGCGCAAAAGAGGAGTGAAGGCAGGAGCAAGGGAGCGTGGTATACCATAAGGTGACCTACGTCTTATTCCGGATGTCAATGGCGCAGGCGCAGCGTATAACAGAGGAGAGCAGCGTCCACACGCCAAACGTACGAGCCTGGAGACCATTCACTGCGAGGAGAGAGGGGGGGCAGGGAAGAGGGTACGGGGAAGGGAGAGGAGGGGATATATGCACCGTAGGTCACACACCCTGTATATGAACACATTGAGGGGGAGGGAAATATTTTTTATATACATGTATTATAGCACAACACAACCGCCCCACAATGTCTTACCCAGAAAAGGCGCCAAACAGCAGCGGCAGCCGCAAGGCATTGTGGGGCAGCAGATTGCAAGCTCAGGTGATCTGTCACACTGCAGGTGGCTTCAGAGGTAAGAGGGTCTCCATTTGGGGGGGGGGGGGTCAGAAGGGGGAAGCTATATGGGTATGAAAAGGTGTGTATATAAAAACACAGTGGCTGATGTGTATATAAAACATACCCTGGCCAGGTCTGCCCGTGTACAGCTTGTCACTCAGGAAGCTGTGGTCCCTGAAGCTTTGTAACGTGTTCCCGGCTGCAATGATGGAAACCATCATGAGCCAACTGCGCAGGACAGCGAGAAACCGGCTCATCTGGGGGCAGGAACCTCACGGAGACAGCAGCGACGATCCGGGGTGCAGGATCCTCACGGGGCAGCGATGATCCGGGTGACAGGAACCTCACGGGGGCAGCGACGATCCGGGGTGCAGGATCCTCACGGGGCAGCGATGATCCGGGGGAGAGGAACGATCCAGAGGCAGCAGCGACGATCCGGGGGCCAGGACCCTCACGGGGGCAGCAGCGACGATCCGGAGGCCAGGCCCCTCACGGGGGCAGCAGCGACGATCCGGAGGCCAGGACC